>NW_025728162.1:0-2500 GCF_021461385.2 Schistocerca piceifrons
GGCATTGACTCTGTCGTTGCCGATGCTACCGGAAAGATGACCAAACTTGATCATTTAGAGGAAGTAAAAGTCGTAACAAGGTTTCCGTAGGTGAACCTGCGGAAGGATCATTACCGACTAGACTGCATGTCTTTCGATGTGCGTGTCGTGTCGCGCAACACGCTACCTGTACGGCTCGCCGTAGCCGTGCGCCGCGTGCGGAACCACGCGTGCCTCTCAAAACTAGCGGCAATGTTGTGTGGTACGAGCGCTGAAGCGCTGGAGCGGCTGGCCTGCGGCACCTGGCGCCTGGCGCCGGTTTTGAATGACTTTCGCCCGAGTGCCTGTCCGCTCCGGTGTGGAGCCGTACGACGCCCGTCGGCCGTGAGGCCGTTGGACACAGAACGCTGGAACAGGGGCCGCCACACGCCTCACTCCCGCCTATGCGACCGTCTCGAAAGAGACGGCGGAAACTGAGAAAAGATCACCCAGGACGGTGGATCACTCGGCTCGTGGGTCGATGAAGAACGCAGCAAATTGCGCGTCGACATGTGAACTGCAGGACACATGAACATCGACGTTTCGAACGCACATTGCGGTCCATGGATTCCGTTCCCGGGCCACGTCTGGCTGAGGGTCGGCTACGTATACTGAAGCGCGCGGCGTTTGCCCCGCTTCGCAGACCTGGGAGTGTCGCGGCCGCCTGTGGGGCCGGCCGCGTCTCCTCAAACGTGCGATGCGCGCCCGTCGCCTGGCGGTTCGCATACCGGTACTTTCTCGGTAGCGTGCACAGCCGGCTGGCGGTGTGGCGTGCGACACCTCGTACAACGACCTCAGAGCAGGCGAGACTACCCGCTGAATTTAAGCATATTACTAAGCGGAGGAAAAGAAACTAACAAGGATTCCCCCAGTAGCGGCGAGCGAACAGGGAAGAGTCCAGCACCGAACCCCGCAGGCTGCCGCCTGTCGTGGCATGTGGTGTTTGGGAGGGTCCACTACCCCGACGCCTCGCGCCGAGCCCAAGTCCAACTTGAATGAGGCCACGGCCCGTAGAGGGTGCCAGGCCCGTAGCGGCCGGTGCGAGCGTCGGCGGGACCTCTCCTTCGAGTCGGGTTGCTTGAGAGTGCAGCTCCAAGTGGGTGGTAAACTCCATCTGAGACTAAATATGACCACGAGACCGATAGCGAACAAGTACCGTGAGGGAAAGTTGAAAAGAACTTTGAAGAGAGAGTTCAAAAGTACGTGAAACCGTTCTGGGGTAAACGTGAGAAGTCCGAAAGGTCGAACGGGTGAGATTCACGCCCATCCGGCCACTGGCCTCCGCCCTCGGCAGATGGGGCCGGCCGCCCGCGCGGAGCAATCCGCGGCGGGGTCGTGTCCGGTTGCCTTTCCACTCGCCGCGGGGTGGGGCCGTTCCGGTGTGCGGTGGGCCGCACTTCTCCCCTAGTAGGACGTCGCGACCCGCTGGGTGCCGGCCTACGGCCCGGGTGCGCAGCCTGTCCTTCCGCGGGCCTCGGTTCGCGTCTGTTGGGCAGAGCCCCGGTGTCCTGGCTGGCTGCCCGGCGGTATATCTGGAGGAGTCGATTCGCCCCTTTGGGCGCTCGGGCTCCCGGCAAGCGCGCGCGGTTCTTCCCGGATGACGGACCTACCTGGCCCGGCCCCGGACCCGCGCCGCTGTTGGCTCGGGATGCTCTCGGGCGGAATAATCGCTCCCGTCAGCGGCGCTTCAGCTTTGGACAATTTCACGACCCGTCTTGAAACACGGACCAAGGAGTCTAACATGTGCGCGAGTCATTGGGCTGTACGAAACCTAAAGGCGTAATGAAAGTGAAGGTCTCGCCTTGCGCGGGCCGAGGGAGGATGGGGCTTCCCCGCCCTTCACGGGGCGGCGGCCTCCGCACTCCCGGGGCGTCTCGTCCTCATTGCGAGGTGAGGCGCACCCTAGAGCGTACACGTTGGGACCCGAAAGATGGTGAACTATGCCTGGCCAGGACGAAGTCAGGGGAAACCCTGATGGAGGTCCGTAGCGATTCTGACGTGCAAATCGATCGTCGGAGCTGGGTATAGGGGCGAAAGACTAATCGAACCATCTAGTAGCTGGTTCCCTCCGAAGTTTCCCCTCAGGATAGCTGGTGCTCGTACGAGTCTCATCCGGTAAAGCGAATGATTAGAGGCCTTGGGGCCGAAACGACCTCAACCTATTCTCAAACTTTAAATGGGTGAGATCTCCGGCTTGCTTGATATGCTGAAGCCGCGAGCAAACGACTCGGATCGGAGTGCCAAGTGGGCCACTTTTGGTAAGCAGAACTGGCGCTGTGGGATGAACCAAACGCCGAGTTAAGGCGCCCGAATCGACGCTCATGGGAAACCATGAAAGGCGTTGGTTGCTTAAGACAGCAGGACGGTGGCCATGGAAGTCGGAATCCGCTAAGGAGTGTGTAACAACTCACCTGCCGAAGCAACTAGCCCTGAAAATGGATGGCGCTGAAGCGTCGTGCCTATACTCGGCCGTCAGTCTGGC
>NW_025728162.1:7500-10000 GCF_021461385.2 Schistocerca piceifrons
TTGTGCCTTAACCTAACCCATGTTGTGCCCTAACCTAACCCATGTTGTGCCCTAACCTAACCCATGTTGTGCCCTAACCTAACCCATGTTGTGCCCTAACCTAACCCATGTTGTCCCCTAACCTAACCCATGTTGTCCCCTAACCTAACCCATGTTGTCCCCTAACCTAACCCATGTTGTGCCCTAACGTAACCCATGTTGTGCCTTAACGTAACCCATGTTGTGCCTTAACGTAACCCATGTTGTGCCTTAACGTAACCCACGTTGTCCGCTAACGTAACCCACGTTGTCCGCTAACGTAACCCACGTTGTCGCCTAAACCTGCTCTGTAATTGTTATACGACTCGTTCAATTAGTGTAGTGTTGCCCACCCGCAACCCTCGCAATATAGTTCGCTACTCGCACTGCCCGCTCCCCTGTGTATCGCTTCATGTTAAACACCTTGCAAGTCTTGCTGACTTTCCACATGCTCCTGCTGTACACTGTAATGTGGATGGCAGCAGGACGTACATGCCGCCCCCCCCCCCCCCACCCCTCCCCACGTCCCCACGTCCCCACCTTGCCCCCTGCCTTCGCAAGCTGGTTGGTGACAAGTTTGCATGTTCAATGCCCTTCGCATGCGACGTACGCAGGCTACGTTGTGGTGCGGCCTGTGTCAACTGTCCGCTGATGTCGTACGCGTGAACCACAATCTGTACTGCACATTCGTCCTTATGTACTGAATGATACATCGTGGCACATGTGTGACCGTACAACGACTGCGCCCAAAAACGGCGGACCATACAGTGCAAATATTGTGCACGCAGCTACGTGTCGTCTCCCTATGAGAGCTGGATTGCAGTGTGGTACGCCATAGAGACGTGTGGGAGGAACGGACGCCGTGGATGGCGATCAGCATGAGCTGTGTGTTGATGTATTCGGACCTAGTCGTCTCTCCTCAAACACCGTGATAGCATGGTGCACCGCGTTCCATATCTGCGACATGCTACAGAGGCCGGTTGACAGTCGTTCGAGCAATGGACATCGCATACGTACGGGGGCCACCTTCCACGTATTGTCTAGGCGTGCACATTTTGTTGCGTGTATGTGGGCAGACGTAGTGTGGCGTGACACCTGACACAGGCATGCAATAATCGTTGAAGTTGCTAATGGCGATGGACGCCTACGTTTTCTGGTGAAGTTACGCAAATGAAGAAATGGTAACCCGTTGTGGTGCGGTTGTTCTCGCTAGGGGTGAATCGGTGATGGCGACGATAGGTTGAGGTACTAACCGGTTGTTCCAGCGATACCCACCATGCCGATGAAACTGAACGGCATCTGGGTGTGAAGCGATACGCGGTGGTGGCTGGGTGGGACCGTCCCCGGCCGGTGAGGGGGCGCCTCCCGGCGTGCTGGCCGCGCGGTGCGTGGGCGCACGCGCTACAGCCGGCTGGTGGGGGGCGGCCAGTGGCAGGCGCGCCGGCCGACGGACGCGGCAGGCGTCGCAGCTGCGCGCCGGCGCACCCTGCGCGCGGCGCCGTGCGGCCAAAGTAGGTCCTCGCGGGCCCGGTGCGAAGCGCGGTGGACATCTTCAGTGTGCTGGTCCGATTGAGGACTGTGTGCGTTGAGGATGCGCCGCCGCCCGGCGCTCGGCGCCGCGACGCCGTCTGCTGCTCGGTCGCCCCAGCGGTTCTCGCTGGTGGTTTGTATCGCAGCTGTGCGGATGTGTTGGCGCGTGCGCTGTGCTGGGAGAGTTCGCTTCGGCACCCAAGTGGGGCTTTTGTCCTTCTGTGGCGCTGGCGTTGGAGCTGCCGGTCACCGTAGGTGGCGCGTGTTGTCTCCCGCCGGCAATGCCACGACAGCACGCTCCCGGGCCTCTGTCGGCAGCGGCAAGCTCAGTTGGGAGCACGGGTGGTCGCACCGAAAGCGTCTACTCGCCTAACTCCGGGCGATTGCGCCTCTCTCGAACCCGACCAAGTACTTGGGACGGCGCTGCGCGCCGCCGGGACCTGAGAGGGTTTCGAGGTGTATTGTGCAGGGGAGCTCAGCCTCCTCCTGTTTGCAGAATGATTGAGCGGACGCTTGCGTGTTCGCGCGGGCCCCCGGGACACACTCCCGGGCGGCCGGCTGCTCAGCTCTAGTTGGCGCAGCTCCCTGGTTGATCCTGCCAGTAGTCATATGCTTGTCTCAAAGATTAAGCCATGCATGTCTCAGTACAAGCCGCATTAAGGTGAAACCGCGAATGGCTCATTAAATCAGTTATGGTTCCTTAGATCGTACCCACGTTACTTGGATAACTGTGGTAATTCTAGAGCTAATACATGCAAACAGAGTCCCGACCAGAGATGGAAGGGACGCTTTTATTAGATCAAAACCAATCGGTCGGCTCGTCCGGTCCGTTTGCCTTGGTGACTCTGAATAACTTTGGGCTGATCGCACGGTCCTCGTACCGGCGACGCATCTTTCAAATGTCTGCCTTATCAACTGTCGATGGTAGGTTCTGCGCCTACCATGGTTGTAA
>NW_025728162.1:17500-22500 GCF_021461385.2 Schistocerca piceifrons
GCACTCGTAAAGTGCAATCCACCCCTATAACTTGCGTTTCATGAAGAGTTATTTCCAATATGCGACATTCCCGCTGTCCCTATACATGAGCCGCGACCTGTACCACTTACGAGCGAGAGACGCGATCGCGTTGCTCACTGTACGGCGTCCGATACCGAGCCATCAGCATGTCGGTCCCCATGCGCGTTGCACTCGCACTCGCAGTCGCAAAAACGTGGGGCAAATATATTACGCGGAAGAGCTATAACAGACCGAGCCCCACTGCATGGGGAGAGTCTTTGTCACTAATGTACACAGATGGAACATTTTGGACTGGAACCAGATTACCCGTACACACGGCGCTGATTAGTAATCAATGCAGAGCCATCAAACTACAGCAAATATACACAACTGTCCGTATACATGCTGAAAGAGTCTGCCCACAATGGGAACCACACGTCAGCCAGACACTCTGATCACGCACCACTCTCTGCTTCTAACGGGCGCACATACAATATGTAAGCACCAGCATGGAACAACATCCAGTGCATCTTCTCCGCCACATTACACAATCCACACTATCACAACCAGACCAGGAGGTCCATGCGGAAAATACAATATCCCAGCCTTTCGACATCCACCATTGCGCAGACCAGGCACCAACACCCACACATGTCCTATACAACGGTGCACCCAACATCACAATAGTACCTCCTGTCACAGCGCACAAACAATGACATGAGTCAAAGACACAGGTCTCACACAAGCATAGAATTGGAGCGCCGCCTCTAATAAGCCAAAGGTGCATCCTGACGTGACAAATCTGATCATGTCACAAGCATTCACTTACTATAATCACTATCAAGGAACCTGCCGCCCCCGCCCCCCCCCCCTACACCTTTCCTTACAACAACGTGTAACCTAACCTAACCTAACCTATGTTGTACCTTAACCTAACCTATGTTGTACCTTAACCTAACCTATGTTGTACCTTAACCTAACCTATGTTGTACCTTAACCTAACCTATGTTGTACCTTAACCTAACCTATGTTGTACCTTAACCTAACCTATGTTGTACCTTAACCTAACCTATGTTGTACCTTAACCTAACCTATGTTGTACCTTAACCTAACCTATGTTGTACCTTAACCTAACCTATGTTGTACCTTAACCTAACCCATGTTGTACCTTAACCTAACCCATGTTGTACCTTAACCTAACCCATGTTGTACCTTAACCTAACCCATGTTGTACCTTAACCTAACCCATGTTGTACCTTAACCTAACCCATGTTGTACCTTAACCTAACCCATGTTGTACCTTAACCTAACCCATGTTGTACCTTAACCTAACCCATGTTGTACCTTAACCTAACCCATGTTGTGCCTTAACCTAACCCATGTTGTGCCTTAACCTAACCCATGTTGTGCCTTAACCTAACCCATGTTGTGCCTTAACCTAACCCATGTTGTGCCCTAACCTAACCCATGTTGTGCCCTAACCTAACCCATGTTGTGCCCTAACCTAACCCATGTTGTGCCCTAACCTAACCCATGTTGTCCCCTAACCTAACCCATGTTGTCCCCTAACCTAACCCATGTTGTCCCCTAACCTAACCCATGTTGTGCCCTAACGTAACCCATGTTGTGCCTTAACGTAACCCATGTTGTGCCTTAACGTAACCCATGTTGTGCCTTAACGTAACCCACGTTGTCCGCTAACGTAACCCACGTTGTCCGCTAACGTAACCCACGTTGTCGCCTAAACCTGCTCTGTAATTGTTATACGACTCGTTCAATTAGTGTAGTGTTGCCCACCCGCAACCCTCGCAATATAGTTCGCTACTCGCACTGCCCGCTCCCCTGTGTATCGCTTCATGTTAAACACCTTGCAAGTCTTGCTGACTTTCCACATGCTCCTGCTGTACACTGTAATGTGGATGGCAGCAGGACGTACATGCCGCCCCCCCCCCCCCCACCCCTCCCCACGTCCCCACGTCCCCACCTTGCCCCCTGCCTTCGCAAGCTGGTTGGTGACAAGTTTGCATGTTCAATGCCCTTCGCATGCGACGTACGCAGGCTACGTTGTGGTGCGGCCTGTGTCAACTGTCCGCTGATGTCGTACGCGTGAACCACAATCTGTACTGCACATTCGTCCTTATGTACTGAATGATACATCGTGGCACATGTGTGACCGTACAACGACTGCGCCCAAAAACGGCGGACCATACAGTGCAAATATTGTGCACGCAGCTACGTGTCGTCTCCCTATGAGAGCTGGATTGCAGTGTGGTACGCCATAGAGACGTGTGGGAGGAACGGACGCCGTGGATGGCGATCAGCATGAGCTGTGTGTTGATGTATTCGGACCTAGTCGTCTCTCCTCAAACACCGTGATAGCATGGTGCACCGCGTTCCATATCTGCGACATGCTACAGAGGCCGGTTGACAGTCGTTCGAGCAATGGACATCGCATACGTACGGGGGCCACCTTCCACGTATTGTCTAGGCGTGCACATTTTGTTGCGTGTATGTGGGCAGACGTAGTGTGGCGTGACACCTGACACAGGCATGCAATAATCGTTGAAGTTGCTAATGGCGATGGACGCCTACGTTTTCTGGTGAAGTTACGCAAATGAAGAAATGGTAACCCGTTGTGGTGCGGTTGTTCTCGCTAGGGGTGAATCGGTGATGGCGACGATAGGTTGAGGTACTAACCGGTTGTTCCAGCGATACCCACCATGCCGATGAAACTGAACGGCATCTGGGTGTGAAGCGATACGCGGTGGTGGCTGGGTGGGACCGTCCCCGGCCGGTGAGGGGGCGCCTCCCGGCGTGCTGGCCGCGCGGTGCGTGGGCGCACGCGCTACAGCCGGCTGGTGGGGGCGGCCAGTGGCAGGCGCGCCGGCCGACGGACGCGGCAGGCGTCGCAGCTGCGCGCCGGCGCACCCTGCGCGCGGCGCCGTGCGGCCAAAGTAGGTCCTCGCGGGCCCGGTGCGAAGCGCGGTGGACATCTTCAGTGTGCTGGTCCGATTGAGGACTGTGTGCGTTGAGGATGCGCCGCCGCCCGGCGCTCGGCGCCGCGACGCCGTCTGCTGCTCGGTCGCCCCAGCGGTTCTCGCTGGTGGTTTGTATCGCAGCTGTGCGGATGTGTTGGCGCGTGCGCTGTGCTGGGAGAGTTCGCTTCGGCACCCAAGTGGGGCTTTTGTCCTTCTGTGGCGCTGGCGTTGGAGCTGCCGGTCACCGTAGGTGGCGCGTGTTGTCTCCCGCCGGCAATGCCACGACAGCACGCTCCCGGGCCTCTGTCGGCAGCGGCAAGCTCAGTTGGGAGCACGGGTGGTCGCACCGAAAGCGTCTACTCGCCTAACTCCGGGCGATTGCGCCTCTCTCGAACCCGACCAAGTACTTGGGACGGCGCTGCGCGCCGCCGGGACCTGAGAGGGTTTCGAGGTGTATTGTGCAGGGGAGCTCAGCCTCCTCCTGTTTGCAGAATGATTGAGCGGACGCTTGCGTGTTCGCGCGGGCCCCCGGGACACACTCCCGGGCGGCCGGCTGCTCAGCTCTAGTTGGCGCAGCTCCCTGGTTGATCCTGCCAGTAGTCATATGCTTGTCTCAAAGATTAAGCCATGCATGTCTCAGTACAAGCCGCATTAAGGTGAAACCGCGAATGGCTCATTAAATCAGTTATGGTTCCTTAGATCGTACCCACGTTACTTGGATAACTGTGGTAATTCTAGAGCTAATACATGCAAACAGAGTCCCGACCAGAGATGGAAGGGACGCTTTTATTAGATCAAAACCAATCGGTCGGCTCGTCCGGTCCGTTTGCCTTGGTGACTCTGAATAACTTTGGGCTGATCGCACGGTCCTCGTACCGGCGACGCATCTTTCAAATGTCTGCCTTATCAACTGTCGATGGTAGGTTCTGCGCCTACCATGGTTGTAACGGGTAACGGGGAATCAGGGTTCGATTCCGGAGAGGGAGCCTGAGAAACGGCTACCACATCCAAGGAAGGCAGCAGGCGCGCAAATTACCCACTCCCGGCACGGGGAGGTAGTGACGAAAAATAACGATACGGGACTCATCCGAGGCCCCGTAATCGGAATGAGTACACTTTAAATCCTTTAACGAGTATCTATTGGAGGGCAAGTCTGGTGCCAGCAGCCGCGGTAATTCCAGCTCCAATAGCGTATATTAAAGTTGTTGCGGTTAAAAAGCTCGTAGTTGGATTTGTGTCCCACGCTGTTGGTTCACCGCCCGTCGGTGTTTAACTGGCATGTATCGTGGGACGTCCTGCCGGTGGGGCGAGCCGAAGGCGTGCGACCGCCTCGTGCGTGCTCGTGCGTCCCGAGGCGGACCCCGTTGAAATCCTACCAGGGTGCTCTTTATTGAGTGTCTCGGTGGGCCGGCACGTTTACTTTGAACAAATTAGAGTGCTTAAAGCAGGCAAGCCCGCCTGAATACTGTGTGCATGGAATAATGGAATAGGACCTCGGTTCTATTTTGTTGGTTTTCGGAACCCGAGGTAATGATTAATAGGGACAGGCGGGGGCATTCGTATTGCGACGTTAGAGGTGAAATTCTTGGATCGTCGCAAGACGAACAGAAGCGAAAGCATTTGCCAAGTATGTTTTCATTAATCAAGAACGAAAGTTAGAGGTTCGAAGGCGATCAGATACCGCCCTAGTTCTAACCATAAACGATGCCAGCCAGCGATCCGCCGCAGTTCCTCCGATGACTCGGCGGGCAGCCTCCGGGAAACCAAAGCTTTTGGGTTCCGGGGGAAGTATGGTTGCAAAGCTGAAACTTAAAGGAATTGACGGAAGGGCACCACCAGGAGTGGAGCCTGCGGCTTAATTTGACTCAACACGGGAAACCTCACCAGGCCCGGACACCGGAAGGATTGACAGATTGATAGCTCTTTCTTGATTCGGTGGGTGGTGGTGCATGGCCGTTCTTAGTTGGTGGAGCGATTTGTCTGGTTAATTCCGATAACGAACGAGACTCTAGCCTGCTAACT